>NW_026692800.1:0-46848 GCF_021218885.2 Marmota monax | reverse complement strand
TAGCTTTAGGTTTTGATTAGGGTGAGTGTTAGAGTTAAGTATAGGTTATGGTTAGTATTAGCCTTATTGTTAGTGTTAGGGTTAATTGTTTTGTTAGGTTTAGGCTTAGGGTTAGGGTTTGTGTTAGGATTAATATTTAGGGTTAGGTTTAGGTGATGGTTCATGTTAGTGTTACATTAGGGTTAGTGTTAAAGTTGGTGTTAGGGTTAGGGTTAGGTTTAAGTTTGGTGTTAGGGTTACTGTTAGTTTTATGGTTAGAGATAGGGTTAGTGTAAGTGGTATGGTTAGGGTTAGTGTTAGGGTAAGTGTTAGGGTAAGGATTAGATTTATGGTTAAAATTAGTGTTAGGGTTAGGTTTAGTGATAGGGTTATTGTAAGTGTTAGGCTTAGGGTTAGAGTTAGGGATTGGGTTAGGATTTGTGTTAGGGTTAGGTTTAGGTTTAGGGTTAGTGTTAGAGTTAGTATTAGGTTTAGGGTTAGGGTTAGGTTTAGGATAGTGTTAAGGTTAGGTTTAGGGTTAGGATTAGGTTTAGGTTTAGTTCTAGGGTTAGGGGTAGTGTTAGAGTTAGGGTTAGGATTTGTGTTAGGGTGAGGGTTAAGGTTAGGCTTAGTGTTAGTGTAAGGGTTAGGGTTAGGTTTAGAATTAGAGTAATGATTAGGGTTAGGGTTAGCAATAGGATTATGGTTAGGATTTACATTAAGGTTTGGTTTTTCATTAGGGTTAGTTTTCTGGTTAGAGTTAGTGTTAGATTTAGGGTAAGTGTTATTGATTAAGGTTAGTGTTTGTGTTAGTGTTAGATTTAGAATTAAGGATACGGTTAGAGTTAGTGTTAGGGTTAGGTTAGGGTTAGAATTAGGGTTAGGTTAGAGTTTGTGTTATAATTAGGATTTGGTTTGTGTTAGAGATACTGTTAGTGTTATGGTTAGCATTAGGTTGATGGTTTGTGTTAGTGTTAGGGTTAGGTTTAGGGTTTGTTTTTGGGTTAGGGTTAGAATTAGGGTTAATGTTATGTTTAGTACTACAGTTAGAGTTAAGTTTAGGGTTAGGGTTGGGTTATTTTAAGGGTTAGGAATAGTGTTAAATTGAGGGTTAGGTTTAGGGTGAGGGTTAGTGTTAGGGTTAGGGTTAGAGTTACAGTTAGTGTTTGTTAAGGGCTAGGGTTAAGGTTAGTGTAAGGGCTAGGTATAGAGTTATGATTAGGATTAGTGTCAGTGTTAGGGTTGGGGTTAAGGTTAGAGTTTGTGTGAGGTTTAGGGTTAGGTTTTGGATTAAATTTATGGTTAGGATAGTGTTTGGTTAAGGTTTATGGTTAGTGCAAGAGTTATGGTTAGGTTAGGGTTAGGATTAGGGTAAGGTTAAGGTTCATTTTACGTTTATGGTAAGGGTTTGCATTAGGGTTAGGGTTAGTGTTAGGGTAAGGGTTAAGGTTAATGTTAGGGTTAGTTTTAAGGTTAATGTTAGTTTTAGGGTTAGTGTTAGGATAAGAGTCATGATTAGGGTTAGGGATATGGTTAGAGTTATGTTTAGGGTTAGGTTTAGGGTCAGTGTTAGGGTTAGGATAGTGTTAGGTTAGGTTGTATGTTTAGAGTTAGATTTATGGTTAGGTTAGTGTTAGGGTTAGGGTAAGTATAAGGTTCATTTTAGGGCTAGGGTTAGGATTTGAGTTAGGGTTAGGGTTAGTGTTAGGTTAAGGGTTAGTGTTAGTGTTAGTGTTAGTTTTGAGGTTAATGTTAGTGTTAGGGTAAGGATTAGAGTTAGTGTAAGATTTATGATTAGGGTTAGGGTTACGGTTAGAGTTAGGTTTAGGTTTCAGTTTAGGGTTAGTGTTATGGTTAGTTTTCGGGTTTTTGTTAGGGTTAGGGTTAAGGTTATGGTAATTGTTAGGTTTAGCCTTATAGTTATGGTTAGAGTTTGTGTTAGGATAGGGTTAAAGTTATGGTTAGTTTTAGGGTTATGGTTAATGTTAGTTTTAGGGTTAGCTTAGGGTTTGGGTTAGTGTTTGTGTTAGGGTTACGGTTATATTTTCGGTCACATTTAGGGTTTGGATTAGGGTTAGGTTTAGGTTAGATTTAGGATTAGGGTTAAGGTTTGTGTTAGGGTTAGATTTATGCTAAGAGTTAGGGTTAGGTTAGATTTAGTGTTAGGGTTAGGGTTAAGGTTAGATTTAGGATTAGGTTTAGGGTTAGTGTTAGGTTAGGTGTAGGGTTAAGATAGGTTACGGGGAGTTATGGTTAGGGTTAAGGTTACTATTATGGTTATAATTATTACATTTAGGGTAAGATTTAGGATTAGTGTGAGGGTTAGGGGTTTTGTTATTTTAGAGTTAGGTTTAGGTTGAAGCTTAGGGTTAGGGTTAGGAGTAGGGATAGGGTTAGGGTTAGGGTTCATGTTCGGGTTTGTGTTAGGGTTATAGTTATTGTTAGGGTTAAAGTTAGGGTTAGGTTTTGTGTTAAGGTTCAATTTAGTTTTCGGGTTAGGGTTAATGTTAGCAATAGGATTACAATTAGGATTAGCCTTAATGATTGGTTTTTCATAGGGGTTAGTGTTATAATTAGGGTTAATTTAGGGTTAGGGTTCAGTTAGGGTTATTGTTAGGGTTAGGGTTAGGGACAGGTTTAGGCTTAGGGTTAGTGTTAGGTTTTGGTTTAGGGTTATGGTTCTTGTTAGGGTTCGGTTTTGTGTTAGGGTTTACATTAAGTTTCGGGATAGGATTAGGGTTAGCAAAAGGATTATGGTTACAATTAACATTAAGGTTTGGTTTTGCATATGGGTTACTGTTAGTGTTTTTGTTAGCTTAGGGTTAGGGTTAGGTTTTTTGTTAGGTTTAGATTTAGCGTTAGGGATTATGTTAGGGTTAGTGTTTGGTTAGGTTTAGGGTTAGTGTTAAGTTTAGTTTTAGGGTTTGGTTTAGGGTTTGGTTAGGTTTAGGGTTAGGGTTAGATGAGGGTTAGGGTTAGTGTTACATTAGGGTTAGTGTTAAAGTTAGTGTTAGTTTTAGGGTTAGTG
This sequence comes from Marmota monax, assembly GCF_021218885.2. Taxonomy (NCBI): domain Eukaryota; kingdom Metazoa; phylum Chordata; class Mammalia; order Rodentia; family Sciuridae; genus Marmota; species Marmota monax. Next base: position 43,841 of record NW_026692800.1, on the reverse strand, counting down.
GTAGGGTTAAGGTTTCAGTTATGGTTAAAATTTTCGTTAGGGTTAGGTTTAGTGTTCATGTTAGGGTAAGGGTTAGGGTTAGGGTAAGTGTTAGTGTTAGTGTTAGCTTTATTTTTAGGGTTAAGTTTCAGGGTTAAGGTTCGTGTGTTTCTTAAGCTTTAGGGTTTGTGTTAGGGTTAAGATTAGTGTTAGGTTTAGGATTAGGTTTTGTGTTAGGGTTAGGGTTAGGTGTACGATTACTGTTAGGATTAGTTTTATAATTAGGGTTAGGGTTAGGGTTAGGATTATGATTATGTTTATGGTTAGGGTTATTGTTAGGTTTAGGATTAGTGTTAGTTTTAGTGTTAGGGTTATGATGAGGTTTAGAGTTAGGTTTAGGCTTTGGCTTATTATTAGGTTTTGGTTTAATGTTAGGGTTAGTGTTTGTGTTAGGGTTTGGGTTATAATTACGGTTAGGATTAGGGTTAGTTTTAGGGTAAGGTTTATTGGTAGGGTTAGGTGTAGGGTAGTGTTAGGGGTAATGTTAGGGTCAGGGTTTGAGTCAAGTTTTCGTGTAGTGTTAGGATTAGGGTTGCAGTTAGGTTTAGATTAGGGTTAGATTTAGGGGTATGGTTCATGTTAGGATTAGGGTTAGTGTTAGGGTTAGTTTTGGTGTTAGCGATAGCATTAGGCTTAGGGTTAAGTTTAGTGTTAGGGTTAGGGATAGGTTTATGTTTAGTCTTTGGGTTAGGTTTTGGGATATGATTAGGTTTAGTGTTAGTGTTATTGTTAGGGTTACGGTTATAGTTAGTGTTTTGGATAGCATTAGATTTAGAGATTTTTTTTTTGTTGGCCTTACTTCTGCTTAGGGCTACTTCAAGATGGAACCAAAGATACAGAGGGCACTGAGAACTAATTCAGTGTGTCAAGGTTCAACCATCTAGCAAAAACTGTGTGTGATTTAAAATTGCAATTGCATGTGTCCCATATAGGTGGAAAAGAAAGGAAATTTAAAAATTCAATGTATTCCTGCAAATGAATGCTTCAACATAGAAGAACACAATTTGAATGGCCAAGTGTGTTCTGAGTACAGATCATTCCTGCGATGTATCAACAGGATCAGCTGAAGAACGTTACATTTGGACAGTTGAACTTGGCCTCCCAACATTTGTTCTTCTTGTTTGATGTGTTCGGTTGCAAAAACACTTTGAATTTTTAGGTTTCACTTCATTTTCCCCTTTAAGGTTACATGCAGTTGGAACTCTACATCAAAAACAGTTTGTGCTAGCTGCTTGAGACTTGATGAAGTGAATTAGATCACAGATGACTCTTTATACATTCTTCCCTCTTGATGTAGCCCTAAGCAGAGGCAAGGAAAAAACACGTTCATTTGAAAGAGTTTGGCAAGCTTTCACAGACCTCCTAGTTTACTAAAATCTCAACTAATATTTTTTTTCACCTGGGCTTCTTGATACTTGGCAAAAATGACCTGTACTCCAGTTGCACTTGGCCTCCACAAATTTTGTTCTTCTAGATTGAAGCGTTCGATTGCAGGAATGTTTTGAAATTTTGGATTTCACTTCGTTTTCCCCTATAGGGATACATGCATTTGGAACTCTAAATCAAACATGGTTTGTTAAAACTCCTTGAATGTTGAAACACTCAATTAGTTCTCACTGTGATATCCATTCTTTTTTCAGTCTTGAAGAAGAGATAAGTAGAGGCACTTATCAGTAAAGAAAAAACCAATTGCTTTTGAAAGCATTTGCCAGGCTTCTATAGATCTTTGAGTTTACTGAAGTCTCAGCAAATATTTTTTCAAACAAACTTGTTGATACTTGGCAGTAATGATAGGTACTCCAGTCGCACTTTGTGGGAGGCCAATCTTATGGGTGACTGAGTTACACTCCCCAGTTGGGTGCTGAAGTGCTCAGTCACAGAAATGGGTGTGTCTTCCTACAGCCCCATGGGTGATGCTATGCTCACCTGTTCCTTTGTAATATAACCCCTTGCCCTGTTTAGGATAGAATCTTCCATGGAAGTGCCTTGTGTGTCTCCCCTCCTCTTACTGTGCCCTTGAGTGTGGCCTACCCAGGTGTCAGTCAACCTGCTGACAGTGGACATCATGAAGATAGACTCAGCCCCCTGAAACCTGACTCCTTGCCTCATTTAAGTTGCTTCTCCTCAATAAAAGGGGTCAGGGTGTGCTGTCGCTCTCTTTCTTTTTGTGGAAACTTAAGGTCAGAGGAGCCGTCACAGCAACCTCAAAGAAAAAGGTATTTGTGTCTCTTGTGTGGTTATTTCATGCAGCCCAGTTAGCCCAGTTTAACTAGAGTGACCCCTGAGCCTTTTAATCATGAGAAAAGAAACCCAGCAGCACTTGGCCCCCAAAGTTCGATCTTCTGGGTTGAAGCGTTAGATTGCAGGAACACATTGAAATTTTAAGTTTCACTTCGTTTTCCCAAATATGGATAGATGCAGTTGGAACTCTAAATCAAACACTGTTTCTGCTAGCTGCTTGAAAGTTGACACACTGAATAAGTTCTCAGTGCACTCTATATGCTTTGTTCTTTCTTGCAGTAGCCCTAAGCAGAGGCAAGGGAAAAACACTTTAATTTGAAAGCATTTGCCAAGCTTCCACAGAACTCCAAGTTTACTGAATTCTCAGTAAATATTTTTTCACCCAATCTTGTTGATACTTCGCAGGAATCATCAGTACTCCAGCTGCACTTGGCTCCCCAAATTTCATACTTCTAGGTTAAGAGTTTGTTTGCAGGAACACATTGAATTTTTAGGTTTCACTTCATTTTCCCCCATAGGTGTACTCCCAGTTGAAATTCCAAATCAAACACGGTTTGTGCTAGCTGCTTGAAACTTGACACACTGAATTACTTCTCAGTTCACTCTCTATGCTTTGTTCCCTCTTGAAGTAGCCAAAAGGAGAGGCAGGGAAAAAACAATTTCATTTGAAAGTGTTTGCCAAGCTTCCACAGAACTCCAAGTTTACTGAAATCCCAGCAAATATTTTTTTTTCACCTGATCTTTTTGATACTTGGAAGGAATGATCTGTTTTGCAGTCATACTTTGTCCCTGAAATTTCGATCTTCTAGGTTGAAGCGTTCGTTTGCAGGAAGACTTTGAAATTATGATTTTGTTTTCCCCTATATGGAGAGATTCAGTTGGAACTCTAAATTAAACATGGTTTCTGCTAGCTTCTTGTAATTCCAATCACTGAATTAGTTCTCAGTGAGCTCTCTATGCTTTGTTCCTTCTTGCAGTAGCCCTAAGCAGTGGCAGTGAAAAAACACTTTCATTTGAAAGCATTCTCCAAGCTTCCACAGATAAGAAGAGGCACTTGTCAGTAAAGAAAAAATCAATTTCTTTTGAAAGTGTTTGCCAGGCTTCTACAGAACTACGAGTATCCTGAAACCTCAGCATATATATTTTTTTCAACCGATCATGTTGATACATTGCAGGAATCATCAGTACTCCAGCCACACTTGGCTCCCCAAATTTCATACTTCTAGGTTAAAGCATTCGTTGGCAAGAACACTTTGAATTTTTAGGTTTCACTTCCTTTTCCCCTATAGGTATACTCCCAATTGGAAATCTAAATCAAACACTGTTTCTGCTAGCAGCTTTACATTTGACACTCTGAATTAGTTGTAAGTGCACTGTGTATGCTTTGTTTCCTCTTGAAGTAGCCTTGAGCAGAGGCACTTGTTAGTCAGTGAAAAAAATCACTTTCATTTGAAAGCATTTGCCAAGCTTCCACAGAAGTCCAAGTTTACTGAAATCCCAGCAAATATTTTTTTTCACCAGATCTTTTTGATACTTGGAGGTAATAATTGGTACTCCAATTGCACTTGGCCCCCCAAATTATGTTCTTCTAGGTTGAAGTGTTCGTTTGCAGGAACAGTTTAAATTTTTAGGTTTCATTTTGTTTTCCCCTATACAGATAGATGCTGTTGGAAGTCTAAATCAAACACGGTTTGTGCTAGCTGCTTGAAACTTGACACACTCAATTAGTTGTCAGTGTGTTCTACATTCATTGTTGCATTTTGAAATAGCCCTAAGAAAAAGCAATGAATAAAACACTTTCATTTTTTAACGTTTGCTAAGATTTCACAGACCTCCAAATTTAGTGAAATCCCAGCAAATATTTTTTCACCCCATCTTCTTGATACTTGGCATGAATGATCAGTTTTGAAGTTGCACTTTGTCACCCAAATTTCATTCTTCTAGGTTGAAGTATTCATTTGCAGGAACACTTTGAATTTTAAGGTTTCACTTCGTTTTCCACTATAGTGATAGATGCAGTTCGAACTCTAAATCAAACATGGTTTGTGCTATCTGCTTGAAACTTGAAACAATCAATTAGTTTTCAGTATACTCTCTATGTTTCATTCCATCTTGAAGTAGCCCAAAGCAGAGGCTGGGGAAAAACACTTTCATTTGAAATAATTTGCCAAGCTTCCACAGAACTCCGAGTTTCCTGAAATCCCAGGAAATATTTTTTCACCCAAACTTGATGGTACTTGGCAGAAATAATCGGTACTACAGTCGCACCTGGCCCCCCAAATTTAGTTCTTCTAGGTTGAATCGTTCATTTGCAGAAACAGTTTGAATTATTAGGTTCCAATTCTTTTTCCCCCTATAGGGAGAGATGCAGTTGGAACTCTTAATCAAACACGGTTTTTCCTAGCTTCTTGAAACTTGACACACTGAATTAGTTCTCAGTGCACTCTCTATGCTTTGTTCTCTATTGAAATAGCCTGAAGGAGAGGCAGGGAAAAACCAATTTCATTTAAAAGATTTAACCAATCTTCCACAAAACTCCAAGTTTACTGAAATCCCAGCAAATACTTTTTACACCCCATCTTTTTGATACTTGGTTGTAATGATTGGTACTCCAGTTGCACTTGGCCCCCCATAATTCATACTTCTGGGCTAAAGTATTCATTTGCAGGAACACTTGGAATTTTTAGGTTTCAATTCCTTTTCCCCTATAGGTATATGCCCATTTGGAACTCTAAATCAAACAGGGTTTGTGATAGCTGCTTGAAACTTTACACACTCAATTAATTCTCAGTGTGAACTCTATGCTTTGTCCCTCTTGAATTAGCCCTGAGCAGAGGCACTTGTCAATCAAGGAAAAATCACTTTCATTTGAAAGTGTTTGCCAAGCTTCCACAGAACTCCGAGTTTACTGAAATCCCAGCAAATATTTTTTCACCTGATCTTGATGATACATGGTGGTAGTGATTGGTACTGCAGTTGCACTTGGCCCCCCCAAATTTTGTTCATCTAGGTTGAATATTTCCTTTGCAGGAACACTTTTAAATTTTAGGGTTTACTTCATTTTCCCCTATTGAGAATGATGCAGTTGGAACACTAAATCAAACACGGTTTGTGCAAGCTGACTGAAACTTGATAGGCTCAATTACTTCTCAGAGAGTTCTCTATGCTTTGTTCCCTCTTGCAGTAGCCTTAAGCAGAGGCACTTGTCAGTCAAGGAAACATAACTTTCATTTGAAAGCATTTGTGAAGCTTCCACAGAACTCCAAGTTTACTGAAATCTCAGCAAATATTTTTACACCAGATCATTTCGATACATGTCAGGAATGATCAGAATTGCAGTCGCACTTTGCCCCCCACAAATTTTGTTCTACTAGGTTGAAGCATTCGTTTGCAGGGACACTTTGAAATTTTAGGTTACACTTTGTTTTCTGCTATAGGGAGAGATGGAGTTGGAACTCTAAATCAAACATGGTTTCTACTAGCTGCATGAAATTTCACACACTGAATTTGTTCTCAGTGGGCTCTCTATGCTTTGTTCCCTCTTGCAGTAGCCTTAAGCAGAGGCATGGAAATACAGTTTGAATTTTTAGGTTTCACTTTTTTTCCCCTATAGAGATAGATGCAGTTGGATCTCTAAATTAAATACAGTTTGTGCTAGCTGCTTAAACTTTGACACACTCCATTAGTTCTCAGTGTTCCCTCTTGCAGAAGCCCTAAGCAGAGGCAAGCAATAAGCACTTTCATTTGAAAGCATTTGCCAATCTTCCACAGAACTCTGAGTTTCCTGAAATCCCAGCAAATATTTTTTCACCCGTTCTTGATGATACTTGGTGGTAAAGATTGGTACTCCAGTACCACATGCCTTCCAAATTTTCTTCTTCTAGGTTGAAGTGTTCCTTTGCAGGAAATGTTTGAACTTTTAGGTTAGTTCTAAATTAGTTCTAAGTGTGTTATCTATGTTTTCTTCTCTCTTGAAGTAGCCTGAAAGAGAAGTAGGTTTTAAAAACCAATTTCATTTGAAAGCGTTTGCCAAGCTTCCACAGAACTCAGAGTTTACTGAAACCCCAGCAAATTTTTTTTTCACCCGATCTTTTTCATACTTCACTGTAAAGATCGGTACTCCAGTCGCACTTGGCCCCCCAATTTTCAGTCTTCTCGGTTGAAGTGTTTGTTTGCAGGAACACTTTGAAATTTAAGGTTTCACTTCATTTTCTCCTATACAGATAGGTGCAGTTGTGGGACAAGTGTGACTGCAATACTGATCATTCCTGACAAGTATCAAAATGATCCGGTGTAAAAATATTTGCTGAGATTTCAGTAAACTTAGAGTTCTGTGGAAGTTTTGCAAATGCTTTCAAATGAAAATGATTTTTCCTTTCCTGAAAAGTGCCTCTGCTTAGGGCTACAGCAAGAGGGAACAAAGCATATAGATCTCTCTAAGAAATAATTGAGTGTGTCAAGTTTCAAGTTGCTAGCACAAAAGGTGTTTGATTTTGAATTCCACCTGCATCTATCAGTATAGGGAAAAACAAAGGGAAACCAATAAATTAAAGTGTTTCTGAAAATGAAGGCTTTCAAAGAACTGGCAGACACCTATTTGATTTAGAGTTTCAACTGGGAGTATACCTATAGGGGAAAATGAAGTGAAACCTAAAAATTCAAAGTCTTCCTTCAAAGGAATGCTATAACCTAGAAGTTCAACATTTGGGGAGCCAAATGCAGCTGGACTACTGATGATTCCTGAAATGTGTCAAAAAGATTGTGTAAAAAAATATTTCCTGGGATTTCAGTAAACTCACAGTTCTGTGGTAGCTTGGCAAATGCTTTCAAATGAAAGTGTTTTATTCCTGCCTCTCCTTCAGACTACTTCAAGAGGGAACAAAACATAGGGTATGCACATAGAACTAATTTAGTTTGTAAAGTTTCAAGCAGCTAACACAAACAATGTTTGATTTCAACTGAATTTCTCCATATAGGAGAAAATGAAGTTAAACCTAAAAATTCAAACTTTTCCTGCAAAGGAACCCTTCAACCTAGAAGAATGAAATTTGGGGGGCCAAGTGCGACTGGAGTACCGATCATTACTGAGAAGTAACATCAAGATCGGGTTAAAAATATTTGCTGGGATTTCAGGAAAATCGGAGTTCTGTGAAACTTGGCAAATACTTTCAAATTAAAGTGTTTTTTTTTTTGTCTTTTTTTTTGCTTGCCTCTGCTTAGGGCTTCTGCAACAGGGAACACTGAGAACTAATGGAGTGTCAAGGTTTAAGCAGCTAGCTTAAACCGCATTTAATGTAGAGTTCCAACTGCTTCTATCTGTATAGGGGAAAAAAAGTGAAACCTAAAATTTCAAACTGTTTTTCTGAGCCTTTGCTTAGGGAAAATGCAAGGGGTAACAAAGCATAGAGATCACACTGAGAACTATTTCAGCTTTTCAAATTTCAAGCACCTAGAAGAAACCATGTTTGATTTAGAGTTTCAAATGAGAGTATACCTATAGGGGAAAACAAAGTGAAACCTAAAATTTCAAAGTCTTCCTGCAAAGGAACACTGTAACCTAGAAGTTTGAATATTGGGGAGCCAAGTGCGGCTGGACTACTGATGATTCCTGGAATGTATCAAGAAGATAGGGTGAAAATAATATTTTCTGGGATTTCAGTAACCTCGCATTTCTGTGGAAGCTTGGCTAATGCTCTCAAATGAAAGTGTTTTTGTCCTGCCTCTCCTTTGGGCTACTTCATGAGGGAACAAAGCATAGGGAGAGCACTTAAAACTAATTTAGTTTGTAAAGTAAGCAGCTAGTATAAACAGTGTTTGATTTCAACTGCATTTCTCCCTATAGGAGAAAATGAAGTGAAACCTAAAAATTCAAACTGTTCCTGCAAACTAACCCTTCAAACTAGAAGAACTAAATTTGGGGAGCCAAGGGTGACTGGAGTACTGATCATTACTGAGAAGTATCATCAAGATTGGGTTAAAAAAATATTTGTTGGGATTTCAGGAAACTCAAAGATCTGTAAAGATTGGCAAACATTTTCAAATGAAAGTGATTTTTCTTTGCCTCTGCTTAGAGCTACTGCAAGAAGGAACAGAGCATACAGAGTGTACTGACAAATAATTGAATGTGTCAAGGTTTAAGCAGCTAGCAAAAACCCTGTTTGATATAGAGTTCCAACTGGGAGTATATCTACAAGGGAAAACTAAGTGAAACCTCAAAATTCAAACTGTTCCTGCAAAAGAACGCTTTAACCAGAAGTACAAAATTTGGGGAGCCAAGTGTGGTTGGAGTACTGATGATTCCTGCATCATATCAACAAGTTCAGGTGAAAAAATATTTGCTGAGATTTCAGTAAACTCAAGAGTTCTTTGGAAGTTTGGCAAACGATTTCAAATGAAATTGTTTTTTCCTTGCATCTGCTTAGGATTCCTTCAAGAGGCAACAAATTATAGTGAGCACAGTGAGAACTAATACAGAATGTCAAATTACAAGCAGCTAGCAGAAACTTTGTGTGATATAGAGTTACATCTGCATCTATAGGGCAAAATGAAGTGAAAACTAAAATTTCAAAGTGTTCCAGCAAATGAATGCTTCAACCTAGAAGATCGAAATTGTCAGGGCCAAGTGCATCTGGAGTACAGATCATTACCACCAAGAATCAAAAAATATATGGTGAAAAAAACATTTGCTGAAATTTCAGGAATCTCAGAGTTCTGTGGAAGCTTGATAAATGCTTTCAAATGAAAGTGTTTTTTGGCTTGCCTCTGCTTAGGGCTTCTGCAAGAGTGAACAAATCATAAAGAAAGCACTGAGAACTAATTCAGTGTGTCAAATTTCAAGCAGGAAGCAGAAACCATGTTTGATTTAGAGTTCCAACTGGAAGTATACCTATAGGGGAAAACAAAGTGAAACCTAAAAATTCAAAGTTTTCCTGCAAATGAGTGCTTTAACCTAGAAGTTCAAAATTTGGGGAGCCAAGTACAGCTGGAATACTGATGATTCCTGGAATGTATCAACAATAATGGATGAAAAAAGTATTTGCTGGGATTTCAGAAAACTTGTATTTCTGTGGAAGCTTGGCAAACGCTTTCAAATGAAAATATTTTTCCCTGCCTCTTCTTTGGGCTACTTCAGGAGAGAACAAAGCACAGGGAGTGCACTTAGAACTAATTTAGTTTGTAAAGTTCAAGCAGCTAGTATAAACTGTATTTGATGTCAACTCTGTTTCTCTCTATAGGAGAAAACATATTAAACCTAAAAATTCAAACTGTTCCTGCAAACGAACCCTTTAACCTAGAAGAACTAAATTTGGGGGACAAAGTGCAACTGGAGTATGGATCATTACCGAGAAGTATCATCAAGATCAGTTTAAAATATTTGCTGGAATTTCAGGAAACTCGGAGTTCTGTGAAGCTTGGCAAACGTTTTCAAATGAAAGTGATTTTTACTTGCCTCTGCTTATAGCTACTGCAAGACGGAACAAAGCATATAGATCACAGTGACAACTAATTGAGTGTGTCAAGGTTCAAACATCTATCACAAAGCCTATTTGATTTAGAGTTCCAACTGGGAGTATAGCTATAGAGAATAATGAAGTGGAACCTTAAAATTCAAAGTGTTCCTGCAAATGAACACTTTAACCTAGAAGTTTGAAATTTGGGGAGCCAAGTGCAGCTTGATTGCTGATGATTCCTGGAACGTATTGGGAGAAAAACAATATTTGTTGGGATTTCAGAATACTCGCAGTTCTGTGGAAGCTTGGCCAAGGCTTTCAATGAAAGTGTTTTTTTTTTCCCTGCCTCTCCTTCGTGCTACTTCAAGAGGGAACAAAGCATAGGGAGCACACTTATATCTAATTTAGTTTGTAAAATTTCAAGCAGTTACTACAAACCCTGTTTGATTTCAACTGCATTTCTCTCTATAGAAGAAAACCAAGTGAAACGTAAAAATTCAAACTGTTTCTGCAAACGAACCCTTCAACCTAGAAGAACGTAATTTGGGGGGCCAAGTGTGACTAAAGTATCTATCATTACAAAGAAGTATCATCAAGATCGGGTTAAAAAAATATTTGCTGGGATTTCAGGAAACTCGGAATTCTGTGACCCTTGGCAAATGCTTTCAAATGAAAAGGATTTTTGCTTGTCTCTGCTTAGGGCTTCTGTAAGAGGGAACACTGAGATAATGGAGTGTGTCAAGGTTTAAGCAGCTAGTACAAATAGTGTTTAATTTAGAGTTCCAACTGCATCTATCTGTATAGGGGAAAAAACTGAAACCTAAAAACTCAAACTGTTTTTCCATGCCTCTCCTTAGGGCTAATGCAATGGGGAAAAAACATAGAGACCACACTAAGAACAAATTCAGTGTTTCAAATTTCAAGCAGCTATCAGAAACCGTCTTTGATTCAGAGTTTCAACTGGGAGTATACCTATAAGGGAAAATGAAGTAAAACGCAAAAATTCAAAGTCTTCCTGCAAATGAACACTTTAACCTAGACATTCGAAATTTGGGGAGACAAGTGCATCTGGACTACTGATGATTCCTGGATCGTATCAACAAGATCAGGTGAAAAAAAAAAATATTTGCAGGGATTTCAGTTAATTCGGAGTTCTGTGGAAGCTTGGCAAACACTTTCAAATGAATTTTTTTTCCTGCCTCTCTGTCAGGCTACTTCAAGAGGGAACAAAGCATAAGGGGGACACTTAGAACTAATTTAGTTTGTAAAGTTTCAAGCAGCTAGTACAAACCGTGTTTGATTTCAACTGAATTTCTCCCTATAATAGAAAAGGAAGTGAAACCTAAAAATTCAAACTCTTCCTGCAAACGAACCCTTCAACTGAGGAGAACTAAATTTTGAGGCTCAAGTGCACATGGAGGACTGATCATTACCGAGAAGTATCATCAAGATTGGGTTAAAAAATTTTGTCTGGGATTTCAGGAAACTCAGAGTTCTGTGAAGCTTGGCAAATGCTTTCAAATGAAAGTGATTTTTACTTGCCTCTGCTAAGAGGTATTGCAAGAGGGAACAAAGGAGAGAGAGTACACTGACAACTAATTAAGTGTGTCAAGATTCAAGCAGCTAGCACAAACCGTGTTTGAATTGGAGTTCCAACTTGTTGTATAGATATACGGGAAAATGAAGTGAAACCTGAAATTCAAAGTTTTCCTGCAAATGAATGCTTTAACCTTGAAGAACAAAATTTGGCGAGCCAATTGTGGCTGGAGTACTGATGATTCTTGCCAAATATCAACAAGATAGGGTGAAAATATATTTGCTGAGATTTCAGTAAACTCAGAGTTGTGTGGAAGCTTGGCACATTATTTCAAATAAAAGTGTTTTTGGCTTGCTCTGCTTAGGGCTTCTGCAAGAGGGAAGAAAGCAGAGAGAGAGAGAGTACTGAGAACTAATTCACTGTGTCAAATTTCAAGCAGGAAGCAGAAACCATGTTTGATTTAGAGTTCAAAGTGTGAGTATACCTATATGGGAAAAACAAAATGAAACCTCAAAATTAAAAGTCTTCCTGCAAATGAATGCTTTAACCTAGAACTTCAAAATTTGAGAGGGCAAGTGCTGCTGGACTACTGATGATTCCAGGAATGTATCAACAAGATCGGGTGAAAAACATATTTGCAGGGATTTCAGTTAATTTGGTGTTCTGTGGAAGCTTGGCAAAATCTTTCAAATGAAAGTGTTTTATCCTGCCTCTCCTTCAGGCTACTTCAAGAGGGAACAAAGCATAGGGAGTGCAATTAGAACTAATTTAGTTCATAAAGTTTCAAGCAGCTAGAACAAACCATGTTTTACTTCAACTGCATTTCTCCCTATAGGAGAAAAAGAAGTGAAACCTAAAAATAAAAACTGATCCTGCAAACCAACTCTTCAACAGAGAAGAACTAAATTAGGGTGGCCAAGTGCGACTGGAGTACCAATGATTACCGAGAAGTATCATGAAGATCAGGTTAAAAAATATTTGCTGGGATTTCAGGAAACTTGGAGTTCTGTGAAGCTTGGCAAATGCTTTCAAATGAAAGTGTTTTTTCTTGCCTCTGCTTTGGGCTTCTGCAAAAGGGAACACTGAGAACTAATGGAGTGTGTCAATGTTCAAGCAGCTAGCTCAAATCGTGTTTAATTTAGAGTTCCAACTGCATCTATCTGTATAGGGGAAAAAAGTGAAACCTAAAAATTCAAACTGTTTTCCCATACCTCTCCTTAGGGCTAATGCAAGGGGTAACAAAGTATAGAGACCACACTGAGAACTAATTCAGTGTTTCAAATTTCATACAGCTAGCAGAAAATGTCTTTGATTTAGAGTTCCAACATGGAGTATACCTATAGGAGAAAGTGAAGTGAAATCTAAAAATTCAAATTCTTTGTGCAAACGAAAACTTTAACCTAGACGTTCGGAATTAGGAGAGACAAGTGAGGCTGGACTACTGATGATTCCTGGATTGTATCAATGAGATCAGGTGAAAAAAATATTTGCTGGGATTTCAGTTAATTTGGAGTTCTCTGGAAGCTTGGTAAACACTTTCAAATGCAAGTGTTGTTATTTTCCTGCCTTTACTTTGGGCTACTTCAAGAGGGAACAAAGCATAGGGAGAACACTTAGAACTAATTAAGTTTTTAAAGTTTCAAGCAGCTATTACAAACTGTGATTTATTTCAACTGAATTTATCCCTATAGTAGAAAACGAAGTGAAACCTAAAAATTCAAACTGTTCCTGCAAACTAACCCTTCAACCTACAAGAACTAAATTTGGAGGCTCAAGTGTGAATGGAGGACCAATCATTACTGAGAAGTATCATCAAGATCAGTTTAAAAATATTTGCTGGGATTTCAGGAAACTCAAAGTTCTGTGAAGCTTGGAAATGCTTTCAAATGAAAGTCATTTTCCTTGCCTCTGCTTAGAGCTATTGCAAGAGGGAAGAAAGCATAGAGAGCACACTGACAACTAATTGAGTGTGTCAAGATTCAAACAGCTAGCACAAACCGTATATGATTTAGAGTTCAAACTTGGAGTATAGTTATAGGGGAAATGAAGTGAAACCTCAAAATTTAAAGCATTCCTGCAAACAAATGCTTTAACCCAGAAGTACGAAATTTGGTGAGCCAAGTGTGCCTGGAGTACTGATGATTCCTGCACCATATCAACAAGATTGGGTGAATAAATATTTGCTGAGATTTCAGTAACATCAAAGTTCTGTGGAAGTTTGGCAAATGCTTTCAAATGAAAGTATTTTTTCCTTGCCTCTGCTTAGGGATCTTGTAAGAGGCAACAAAGTGTAGACAACACACTGAGAACTAATTCTGTGTGTCAAATTTCAAGGAACTAGCTGATAATGTGTTTGATTTAGAGTTCCATCTGCATCCATCCCTATAGGGGAAAACAAAGTGAAACCCAAAATTTCAAAGTGTCCCAGCAAATGAATGCTTCAACCTAGAAGATCGAAATTGGGGAGGGTGGGGTCAAGTATGTCTGCAGTACCAATCATTACCACCGAGTATCAAATAGATCAGTTGAAAAAAAAATATTTGCTGGGATTTCAATAAAATTGGAGTTCTGTGGAAGCTTGGCAAACGCTTTCAAATGAAAGTGTTTTTTTTTTTTTTTTTCTCTGATTAGGACGTCTGCAAGAGGGAACAAGGCATAGAGAGAGCATGGGGAACTAATTCAGTGTGTCAAATTTAGAGCAGGAAGCAGAAACCATGTTTGATTTAGAGATCCAAATGGAGTATACCTATAGGTAAAAACAAAATGAAACCAGAAATTCAGTCTTCCTGCAAATTAATGCTTTAACCTAGAAGTTCAAAATTTGGGGAGCCAACTGCAGCTGGATTACTGATGATTCCTGGAACGTTTCAACAAGATCATGTGAAAAAAAAAAATATTTGCTGGGATTTCAGAATACTCACAGTTCTGCTGAAGCTTGGCCAAGGCTTTCAATGAAAGTGTTTTTTTTTTTTCCCCTGCCTCTCCTTTGGGCTACTTCAAGAGGGAACAAAGCATAGGGTTTGCACTTAGAACTAATTTAGTTTGTAAAGTTTCAAGCAGCTAGCACAAACCATGTTTGATTTCAACTGCATTTTTCCCTATAGGAGAAAACGAAGTGATAATTAAAAGTTCAAACTGTTCCTGCAAACCAACCCTTCAACCTACAAGAACTAAATTTGGTTGGCCAAGTGCGACTGGCATACCATCATTACCGAGAAGAATCATCAAGATGAGGTTAAAAAATATTTGCTGGGATTTCAAGAAACTTGGAGTTCTGTGAAGCTTGACAAATGTTTTCAAGAGAAAGTGTTTTTTGCTTGCCTCTGCTTAGGGATTCTGCAGAAGGGAACACTGAGAAATAATGGAGTGTGTCAAGGTTTAAGCAGCTAGCTCAAACTGTGTTAAATTAAAGTTCCAACTGTATCTATCTGTATAAAGGAAAAAATGTGAAACCTAACAATTCAAACTGTTTTTCCATGCCTCTGCTTAGGGTAATGCAACGGGAAACAAAGCATAGAGAATGCACAGAGAACTAATTCAGGTATCATATCTCAAGCAGCTAGCAGAAACCATGTTTGATATAGAGTTCCATCTGCATCTATCCCTATAGGGGAAAATGAAGTGAAACTTAAAATTTCAAAGTGTTCCAGCAAATGCAGGTTTCAACCAAGAAGATCAAAATTGTGGGAGCCAAGTGCATCTGGAGTACCAATCATTACCAGCAAGTATCAAAAAGTTCCGGTGAGAAAAATATTTTCTGGGATTTCAGGAATCCCGGAGTTTTGTGGAAGCTTGGCAAACGCTTTCAAATGAAAGTGTTTTTTGCTTGCCTCTGCTTAGGGCTTCTGCAAGAAGGAACAAAGCATAGAGAGAGCACTGAGAACTAATGGAGTGTATCAAGGTTTAAGCAGCCAAACCAAACCGTGTTTAATTTAGAGTTCCAAATGCATCTCTCTGTATAGGCGAAAACAAAGTGAGACCTAAAAATTCAAATGTTCCTGCAAAGGAAAGCATCATCCTAAAAGAAGGAAATTTGGGGGTCAAGTGCTACTGGAATACCGACCTTTACTGCCAAGTGTCATCAAGATCGGGTGAAAAAAATACTTGCTGGGGTATCAGTAAACTTGCAGTTCTGTGGAAGCTTCACAATCACTTTCACATGAAAGTGTTTTTTTATGCCTCTCCTTCAGGCTACTTCAAGAGGGAGCAAAGCATCTGGAGAGCACTTAGAACTAATTAAGTTTGTAAAGTTTCAATCACCTAGTACAAACCATGTTTGATTTCAACTGAATTTCTCTCTATAGTAGAAAACGAAGTGAAACCTAAAAATTAAAACTGTTCCTGCAAACGAACCCTTCAACCATGGAGAAATAAATATGGAGGCTCAAGTGCAAATGGAGGACCAATCATTACTAAAAAGGATCATCAAGATTGTGTTAAAAAGTATTTGCTGGGATTTCAGGAAACTCAGAGTTCTGTGAAGCTTGGCAAATGCTTTCAAATGAAAGTCATTTTTCCTTGCCTCTGCTTACAGCTATTGTGAGAGGGAAAAAGCATAGAGAGTGCACTGATAACTAATTGAGTGTGTCAAGATTCAAACAGCTAGCAAAAACTGTGTTTGATTTAGATTTCCAAACTGGAGTAGAGCTATAGGGGAAAATGAAGTGAAACCTCGAAATTCAAAGTGTTCCTGTAAACGAACGCTTTAACCTAGAAGTGCGAAATTTGGTGAGCCAAGTGTGGCTGGAGTACTGATGATTCCTGCAACCTATCAACAAGATCAGGTGAAAAAATATTTGTTGAGATTTCAGTAAACTCAGAGTTCTGTGGAAGTTTGGCAAGTGCATTCAAATGAAATTGTTTTTTCCTTGCCTCTGCTTAGGGTACCTGCAAGAGGCAACCAAGCATAGAGAATGCACTTAGAACTAACTCAGTGTGTCAAATTTCAAGCAGCTAGCAGATACTATGTTTGATTTGGAGTTTCATCTGTATCTATCCCTATAGGGGTAAATGAAGTGAAAACTAAAATTTCAAAGTGTTCCAGCAAACAAATGCTACAACCTAGAAGATCAAATTTGGGAGTGGCCAAGTTCATCTGGAGTACCAATCATTATCACCAAGTATCAAAAACTTTGGGTGAAAAAAAATAATTGCTTGGATTTCAGTAAACTCGGAGTTCTGTGGAAGCTTAGCAAATGCTTTCAAATGAAAGAGATTTTTGCTTGCCTCTGCTTGGGGCTTCTGCAAGAGGAAACAAAGCATAGAGAGGGCACAGCAAACTAATTCAGTGTGTCAAATTTCAAGCAGGAAGAAGAAACAGTATTTAATTTAGAGTTCCAACTTGGAGTATACCTATAGGGGAAAACAAAATGAAACCTAAAAATTCAAAGTTCTCCTGCAAAGGAACGCTTTAACAGAGAAGTTCAAAATTTGGGGAGCCAAGTGTGGTTGGAATACTGATGATTCTTGGAATGTATAAACAAGATCAGGTGAAAAAATATTAGCTGGGATTTCAGTAAACTCACAGTTCTGTGGAAGCTTGGCAAATGCTTTTAAATGAAACTGTTTTTTCCTGTCTCCTGTGGGCTACTTCAAGAGGGTACAAAGCATAGGGAGTGCACTTAGAACTAATTTAGTTTGTAAAGTTTCAAGCAGCTAGTACAAACCCTCTTTGATTTCCACTGCATTTCTCTCTATAGAAGAAAATGAAGTGAAACCTAAAAATTCAAACTGTTCCAGCAAATTAACCCTTCAAACTTGAAGAAGTAATTTTGGGTTGCCAAGTGTGACTGCAGTACCAATCATTACTGAGAAATATCATCAAGATCGGGTTAAAAAATATTTTCTGTGATTCCAGGAAACTCGGATTTCTGTGAACTTTGGCAAAACTTTAAAATGAAAGTGATTTTTCCTTGCCTCTGCTTAGAGCTACTGCAAGAGGGAACAAAGCATACAGAGCTCACTGAGAACTAATTGAGTGTGTCAAGGTTCAAGCAGCTAGCACAAACTCTGTTTGATTTAGAGTTCCAACTGGAAGTATAGGTAAGTTGAAAACAAAGTGAAACCTCAAAATTCCAAGTGGTCCACCAAATGAATGCTTTTACCTAGAAGTACGAATTTTGGGGAGCCTAGTGTGACTCGAGTACTGATGATTCCTGCAACATATCAAGAAGTTCAGGTGAGAAAATATTTGCTGAGTTTTCAGTAAATTCAGAGTTCTGTGGAAGTTTAGTTAATACTTTTAAATGAATGTGTTTTTTCCTTGCCTCTTCTTAGGGATCCTGCAAGAGGCAACAAAGCATAGAGAACACACTGAGAACTAATTCAGTGTGTCAAATTTCAAGCAGCTAGTAGAAACCGTGTTTGATTGAGAGTTCCATCTGCATCTATCCCTATAGTGGAAAATGAAGTGAAACCTAAAATTTCAAAGTGTTCCAGCAAATGCATGCTTCAACCAAGAAGATTGAAATAGTGGGGTCAAGTGCATCCGGAGTACCTATCATTACCACCAAGTATCAAAAAGTTCAGGTGAAAAAAATATTTCCTGGGATTTCAGGAATATTGGAGCCTGTGGAAGCTTGGCAAATGCTTTCAATTGAAAGTGGTTTTTGCTTGCCTCTGCTTAGGGCTTCTGCAAGAGGGAACAAAGCATAGAGAGAGCAGTGAGAATTAATGGAGTGTGTCAAATTTTAAGCAGCTAGCCCAAACCTTTTTAATTTAGAGTTCCAACTGCATCTATCTGTATAGGCAAAAACAAAGTGAAACCTAAAAATTCAAACTGTTCCTGAAAAGGAATGTTTCAACCTACAAGAAAGAAATTTGGGGGTCAAGTGTTACTGGAATATAGATCATTACTGTCAAGCATCATCAAGATCAGGTGAAAAAATATTTACTGGGATTTCTGGAAACTCAGAGTTCTGTGGAAGCTTGGCAAACACTTTCAAAGGAAAGTGATTTTTCCTTGACTAACAAGTGCTCTGCTTAGGGCTACTTCAAGAGGGAACAAAAAAAAGAGAGCACACTGGGAACTAATTGAGTGTTTCAAGTTTCAAGCAGCTAGCACAAACCGTGTTTGATTTAGAGTTCCAACTGGGAGTATACCTATAGGGGAAAATGAAGTAAAACCTAAAAATTGAAACTGTTCCTGCAAAGGAATGCTGCAACCTAGAAGAAAGAAATTTTGGGGGAGCCAGGTGATACTGGAGTACCGATTATTACCACCAAGTATTATCAAGATTGGGTGAAAAAAATATTTGCTGGGATTTCAGGAATCTAGAAGTTCTGTGGAAGCTTGGCAAACAGTTTCAAATGAAAGTTATTTTGCATTGACTGACAAGTGCCTCTGCTTAGGCGTACTTCAAGAGTGAACAAACCATGGAGAACACAGTGAGAACTAATTAAGTGAGTCATGTTTGAAGCAGCTAGCACAAATCGTGTTTGATTTAGAGTTCCAAATGCATGTATTCCTATAGGGGAAAACAAAGTGAATCCTAAAAATTTCAAAAAGTTTCTGCAATCCAATGCTTCAACCTAGAAAAATGAAATTTGAGGGGCCCAAGTGCAACTGGTGTAGAGATCATTTATGTGAACTTTCAACAAGATGGTGTGAAAAAAGTATTTGTTGAGATTTCAGTGATTTTGGAGTTCTGTGGAAGCTTTGCAAACGCTTTCAAATGAACATGTTTTTTCCTTGCCTCTCCTGAGGGCTACTTCAAGAGGGAAAAATTCATAAAGATTGATCTGAGAACTAATTCAGTATGTCATGTCTCAAGCAGCTAGCATAAACTGAGTTTGATGTAGTGTTCCAATGGCTTGTAACCTTAAAGGGGAAAATAAAGTGAAACCTAATAATTCAATGTGCTCCTGAAAATGCACACTTTATACCAGAAGAACTAACTTTGGGGGACCAAGTGCAACAGGACAAGTGCAAATTTCTTCAGCCTATCTTTTTTATACATGGCAGGAATGATCTGTACTCAGGACGCACTAGCCATTCAAATTCCATTATTCTATGTTGAAAAGTTCTTTTTCAGGAACACTCTGAATTTTTAAATTTTCTTTTGTTTCCCCCTATAGGGACACATGCAGTTTCAATTCTAAATGAAACATGGTTTTTGATAAATGGTTGAAACTTGACACACTGAATTAGTTCTCAGTGTGATCTGCATCCTTTGTTCCCTCTTGAAGTAGCCCTAAGCAGAACCAAAGAAAAAAAATCGTAACCCTAATCCAAACCCTAACTATATGCCAAAACCTATTCCTAAGACTAACACTAAAGTAACCCTAAACCTAACCCTAACCTAAACCTAACCCTCACTCTAACCCTAAAACTAACCCTAACTACAGCCATAACTCTAACACTAACCCTAAATGTAACTTAAAACTTACACTAACCTTAACTTAACACTAAACCTAACTCTAAAACTAACCCAAACCCTAACCCTAACCCAAACCCAACCCTAAACATAGCCCTAATCCTAACCCTAACCATAACATAATCCCTAACGCTAACCTAACTTTAATCCTAACCCTAACAGATCAAAAACCCTAACCCTAACACTAACACTAAACCTAACCCTAACCCTAACATTAACAATAACCCTTCCCTAACCCTAAACCTAACCATAACACTAAAACTAACCCTAACCCGAACACTAACCCTAAACCTATCCCTAAACCTATCTCTAAACCTAACACTAAACTTAACCCGAAGCCTAATGCTATTGCTAATGCTAACCCTAACCCTAATCTAATCCTAACCCTAATCCTAACACTAATGCTAAACTTAAAGCTAACCCTAACCCTAACATTAACCCTACCCCTACCCCTACCCCTAACACTAACACTAACCCTAAATCTAACCCCAAGACTAACTGTAACCATAACCATAACCCTAACCCTGACACTTACTCTAAACCTATCCCTAACCATAAAAGTATAATTAACCCTAACCCTAACCCTAACACAAAATTAACCATAACTCTAACCCTAAAACTAACACCTTAAACCGAACTCTAACAAAAACTTTAATTCTAACACTAAAACTAACCCTAACCCTAATCCTAAACCTTATCTTAACCCTAACACTAACCCTAAAATTAACATTAACATAACCCTAGCAAAAACCATAACAATAACTTTAACCCGAACCTTAATAATAACCCTAAGCCTAAACCTAACTCTAACCCACACCCTAACCCTAACCCTAAACCTAACACTAAACTTAGCTTAACCCTAATCCTAACACTAACTCTAACTGTAACCCTAACACTAATCCTAACCCTAACCCTAAAACTAACTATAAAGCTATTCCTAACTGTAACAATAAAACTAACCCTAACCTTAACAATAACACAAAACATAACATTAACCTTAAACCTAACTTTAACACTAACCCTAACCCTAACTCCAACCCTAACACAAACCCTAAACCTGAACAAACACAAACCTTAAACCTAAACCTTAACCCTAAACCTTAAGCTAACACTAACAGCAACCCTAAACCTAACCCTAACCCTTACTCTAACATGAACACTAAACCTAACCCTAAAACTAATGCTAACTGTAACTGTAACCCTAACCCTAAAATTAACCATAAACCTAACCCAAACCCTACCGCAACACTAACTTTAACACTAACCCTAAAGTAACACTAACCTAACCCTAACCCTCATCTAACCCTAACCTTAAACCAAACACTAACCCTAATTCTAAAACTAACCTTATCGCTAACCCTAAATCTAACCCAATAACTAACAATAACATGAACACTAAAATTAAATTAAAGCCTAACCCTAACCCTAACCCTAAACTAACCCTTAAACTAACACTAACCAATAGAAAAAAACAAACCTTATTGCTAATCCTAACTGTAATCCTATTGCTAACACTAACCCTATCCTGAAGCATAAAATGAACCCTAACACAAAACCTAACCATAATTTTAACCCTAACAATAACATTAACCCTAACCCAAAGCCTAACACTAACTATAACGCTAACCCTAATACTAATCCTAACCCTAATCCTTACCCTAACTCTAACTCTAATCATAATTGTAATAGTAACCCTAACGCTAACAGTAACACAAACCTTAACCTTAAGACTAATACTAACAAAAGCACTAAACTTAACAATAACCATAACACTAACTGTATCCTATTCTTAACCATAACCTAACCTAACCCTAAACCTAAACCTAACCCTAAAACTATCCTTAACCCTAAACCTAAACCTAACCCTAACACTAACTCTAACCATAAACATAACCCTCAGCCTAAATCTAACCGTAACACAAACACTAACCCTAATCCTAACACTAAAATAACCCTAACTCTAATCCTAACCTGAATCTGAACTGTGACCAAAACCCTAAATTTAACCCAAACCCTAACACAAACCCTATCCCAAACCCAAAAACTAACCCAAAGCTAACCTTAACCGTAACCCTAAAACTAAACCTAACCTTAACCCTAACCCTAACACAAACTCTAACCATAACCGTAATGCTAACACTAACACTTACCATAACTCTAATCCTAACCCTATCAGGAACCCTAACACTAACCTTAACACTAACCCTAAACCTAACCCTAACCCTTAACCAAACTCTAAGCGTAACCATGCACCTAATCATAACTCTTACCCTAAATCTAACACTAATATTAAACATAAAACTAACACTAAACCCCAGCACTAAACCTAACCCTAACAATAAAACCAAAACTGAACTTTAAACCTAACCCAAACACTACACTAACACTAACCCTAACCCTAACCTTTACACTAACAGTTACCCTAACTGTAAGCCTATCCCTAACCCTAACTCTAACACAAATCTTAACACTAACCATAACAAAATCCTATCTTAATTCTAACATTAAACCTATCCTAACTCCTACCCTACCCTAACCCTAACCCTAAAACTAACCTTAACACTAACCCTAACCATAACACTAACACTAAACCTAAACCTAAATCAAAATCAAACCCTAACACAAACCCTAACCTTATCCCAAACCGTAATCTAATGCTAAAATAACTCTAACCCAAATCTTAAATGTAACCATAACAATAACCCTAACCAAAACCTTAACCCAAACACAATTCCTAACCCTAAAACTAATACTAACACTAACCATTACCCTAATCCTAACACTAATCCTAACACTATCCCTTACCTAACACTAAACATAACCATAAACCTAAGTGTAAACCTAACACTTACTCTAAACTTAACCCTAACAGTTACCCTAACCATAAACCTAATCCTAATTTTTACACTAACCCTAACGCTTACCCTAACTCTAAACCTAACCCTAACACTGAAACAAACCTTAACCGTAAAGCTAAACCTAACCCTACCCCTAACCTAATCATAAACCTAACCGTAAATGTAACCCTTAACCTAACACTATCCTAAACCTAACCCTAACCCATAACCAAAACCAAAGCCTAAACCTAACTCTAAACCAAACACTAACTCTAACCATAAACCTAAACCAAACCCTAACCCTAAAAATAATACTAACACTTATCCTAACCCTAACACTTAACCTTTCACTTGCCCTAACCGTAACCATTACTCTAACACTAATACCAACAATAACTCTAACACTAACCCTATGACTTACTCTCACCCTAAACCTAACCCTAACTCTAAACCTTAACAATAATCTTAAACCTAACACTCTAAACTTAACCCTAACACTAACATTAACCCTACCCCTAAACCTAACCCTAAACCTAACAATAACCCAAACCCTTACCTAACACTAACTCTAAATCAAACCCTAACTGTCACCCTAAAATGAACCTTAACCCTACCCTAACTCTAACCCTAACCTAAATATAACCCTAACCCTAAACATAAATCTTAACCTAACGCTATACTAACCCTAACCCTAATCCTAATCCTAACCCTAACCCTAACCCTAAACCTATCACTAATTCTAACCCTAACCCTAACCCTAAACCTAACAGTAATTCTAAACCTAACCCTAACCATAACCTTAACCCTAACACTAGTCCTAATTTAACCCTATACCTAGAACTTACACTAACCCTTACCCTCACCGTAACACTAATACTAACTGTAACTCTAACGTTAACCCTAAACCTCACCCTAAAACTAACCCTAATCCTAATCGTAACCCTAACACTAACACTAACACTAACCCTAACCCTAATATACACTAACACTAACCCTAACCCTAACAATAATCCTAACACTAATCCTAACACAAACCCTAACCCTTGCCTTAATCCTAGCTGTAACCCTAACCCTAACAATAACCCTAACACTAAGAGAACTCTAACGCTAATCCTATACCAAACCTTAAATTAAACGCTAAACCCAACACTATTCCGAATCCTAAAACTAAACCTAACACTAAACCTAACCCTAATCCTTTCCCTAAACCTAAACTGTACCCTAACTGTAACACTAACAAGACACTAAAACTAATCCTAACACTAACCCTATCCATAATGCTAACTCTAACCGTAACCCTAACCCTAAACCTACACCTAAACCTAACGCTAAACGTAACACTAAACCTAACCCTAAACCGAACCCGAAACCTAACCCTAAAAATAAACCTGACCCTAACCCTAACACTAACCCTAACCCTAATTTAACCCTAACCCTAAACCTAATTCTAAACCTAAAACTATAACTTACCTTAACCCTAAACCTGACACAAACCCTTATCCTAACCCTAACCCTAACCCTAACCCTAACCTAACCCTAACCCTATGCCTAACCCTAACCCTAACAGTAACCCTAACCCTAACTCAAATTATAACCTTAACCAAAATAATAACTCTAACAGTTATGGTAACCCTAACCCTAACCTTAAAACTGACCCTTGCCATAACCTTAACACTAACACTAACCCTAAACCTAACACTAAACCTATTGCTAATTTTAACCCTAACCCTAACACTAACACTAAAACTAACCCTAATCATGACAGTGAACTTAAACTAAACCTAACCCTAAGCCTAATGCTAACCCTAAACCTAAATCTTATGCTAACTCTCACCATAAAACAAACCCTAACCCAAACCTAACCCTTACCCTAAAACTAACCCTAACACTAATCCTAACACAAACACTAACACTAAACCTAATCCTAACACCAACCCTACCCTTAAACCTAAATAACACTTACCCTAACCCTAAAAGTAAACTTAACCCTAACACTAACACTAAACCTAACACCAACCAAAACCCTAAATCAAACACTAATCTTATCTGTAACCCTAACACTAATCCTAACGCTAACCTTAACTTAAAACCTAACCCTAACCCTAAAAAACCCTAAACCTAACCATAACACTAAACCAAATACTAACCCTAACCCTAAATCCAACCATAAATTTAAAACTAACCCTAATCCTAACCCTAAACACAACAGTAATCCTAACCCTAAACCTATCTTTAACCCTTAGGCTAACACTAACCATAACCCTAAACCTAACACTAACACTAACCCTAACCCTAACCCTAAACATAACACTAAACATAACCTTAAACCTAACACTAACTCTAAATCTATCACTAAGCCTAACACTATCCTTAACCCTAACCATAACCCTAACCCAAACTCTAACACCAAACCTAAACCTAACCCTAACACTCACACTAAACCTAAACCTAACATGAACCAAAACCCTAACCCAAACACTTACCCTAATGGTAGACATAACTCTAACCCTAACCCTAAACATAATCATAAAATTATCCCTAATCATATCCCTAACACTAACTGTAACCATAAACCTAATCCTAACACTAATTCTAATGCTAAATCTAACGCAAAATTTAACACTAACACTAAACCTAACTCAAAACCTAATACTATCCGTAACCCTAGACCTAACCCTAAACCAAACCCTAACCCTAACTCAAACCCTAACTCTAACCCCAATGCTAACCCTAACCCTAACCAGCAATCTAACACCAAACCTAACCCAAACCCTAACAATAAACCTAACACTAACCCGAACCACAACCATAACACTAACCCTAAACATAACACCTAACACTAACCTTAAAGCTAATCATAAACATATTCCTAAACTTAACACTATACCTAAACCTAACCCTAATACTAACCCTAACCTTAACACTAACATTGATCCTAACTCTAATCCTAACATGAGGATGAAACTTAACCCTAACCATATCACTAACACTAACCCTTACCCTCACCCTAACACTAACTCTAAACCTAACATTAATCCTAAACTTAACACTAACAATAAACCTCACTCTAACCCTAGCAGAAACCTAACACTAACCCTAACCATAACACTAACCCTAATGCAAACCCTAAAACTATCACTAATTCTAACACTAACTCTAATCCTAAAGGTAATCCTAAAACTAACACTAACCCTAACCCTAACAATAATACAAACTTTAACCCAAACCATAACTCTAAACCTGACCCTAAACCTAACCCCAACACTAATCCTAAAACTAACGCTAAATCTAATCCTAATTCTAATTGTAACCCTAAATCTAAAAATAACCCTAACCCTAACACAAACCCTAACACTAATTATAATCCTTACACTAACCTCAACCCAAACACTAAAAATAACTCTAACACTAACCCTAACTCTAACCCTAAACCTAACACTAAACCTAATCCTAATTTTTACCTAACCCTAAATATCACTCTAACCCTAACCATAACATTAATCTTAACACTGAACCTAAACCGAACCATAACCCACACCCTAACACTAAACCTAATCCTAACAATATCACTAAAACTAACCCTAAACTTAACCATAATGCTAATCATAACACTAAACCTAAAACTAATTCTAAAGCTAACTCTAACAATAACCCTATCCCTAAACCTAACCCTAAAAATAACACTAACCCTGAACCAAACCGTAACACTAACTCTCAACCTAACCCTAACCCTAACACTAACTGTAGACCTATCCCTACCAAACACTGTTGCTAAACCTAACACTAAAATTAAGACTAACACTAACCCTAAAACTAATTCTAAGCCTAAGCTTAACAGGAACCCTAACCCTAACCCTAACACTAACACTAAGCCTAAATCTAATCCTAACACTAACACTAACCATAAGACAAACCCTAATCCTAACATTAACACTAAACCTAACCCAACCCTAACCCTACTAACAATAAACCTAACACTAACCCTAACGCAAACCTAATACTAACACTAACCCTAAACCTAATCTTAATCCTACCTCTAAACCTAACCTAACACTTACTGTAACCCTAAACTAACCCTAACACTAAACCTAAATGTAAGCATAATCTGAACCCTAACACTAACCCTAACCCTAACCCTAAACTTAACACTAACCCTAACATTACCCCTAAACTTAAGGATAACCCTCACCCTAAACCTTAATTTACCACTAATGCTAACACTAACACTAAACTAAACCAAACCCAACCTTAACAATAAACTTAAACCTAACCCAAAACCTAACACCATCCCTAACCATACCCTTAACCGTAACACAAACCCTACCCCTAACCATAATGCTAATCCTAACTATAATACCAATCCTTAAGTAACACTAACCCTAACACTAAGCCGAAACCTAACCCAAACTCTAACACCAAACCTAACATTGTGACAACCCTAACCCTAACACTAAACATGAACTGCAGACAACCTAAACCAAACCATAATTCTACTTAAACTTACTGGAAACCTAACCGTTAACTAACCCTAAAGCAAACTGTAAACCTAACACTAACCCTAACCCTATCCCTAACACTAACCCTAACTCCAATAATAAGCCTATCTCTGACCCTCAAATTAAATGTAACCCTAACCCTAACCATAAACCTAAAACTAACAGTAACCTTAACTGTAACCCTAACACTTAACCTAACCCTAACCTAACCCTCATTCTAACCCTAATAATATTCATAAACCTAACCCTAAACTTAAAGCTAACCCTAACAGAAGCCCTAAACCTAACCCTAACCCTAACACTTACCCTAAAACTAACCATAACCCTAACCCTAAACCTAACTCTAAAACTAACCCTAACACTTAGGCTAACCCTAATCCTAAACCTTACCCTAACACTAACCCTAAACCCAAACCTAACTCTAAATCTAACACTAATCCTAACACTAAACTTAACTCTTAAACTAACCCTAACACTTAACCCACATCCTAACACTTACTATAACATTAACCCTAACTGTAACCCTAACTCTAACACTAACCCTATACCTATTTTTTACACTAAACCTAAACCTAACCCTAACACTTACCCGAAGCACTTTCCTGAAACTAAAATAACCCTAATTATAACCATAAACATAACCATAACCGTAACACTAATTATAAAACTAAAACTAACCATAACACTAACCCTAACCTTAACACTAATCCTAAATGTAACCCTAACTCTAACCCTAATCCAATGAATAAAACTAATCCTAACCCTAACACTAACCCTAAGACTGAAACTAACCCTAATATTAACGCTATCCCTAACACTAAATTTAATGCAAACGCGAACACTAACACTAATCCTAACACTAACCCTAATCCTAACAGTAACGCTAACACTAACAATAATTCTTAACTTTACCCTAATACAAACCCTGACCCTAAACCTAACACTAAACCTAACCCTAACCCTAACACTAATCCTAGCCCTAACCTTAATCCTAAATATAACCCTAACCGTAACACTGAAGCTAAACATAACACATACCCTAACACTAAATCTAAACCTAACAAAAAACCTAACACTAAATCTATCTCTAACCCTAAACCTAACTTTAACCCAAAGCCTAACCATAAGACTAACCCTAACCCTAATCCTAAACCTAACAGTAAACCAAACCCCTAAAATTACCTAACCCTAAACCTTACCCTAATGTGAAAAACAAAACAAACACTAAACCTAAAAAAAGTGTAACCCTAAACCTTGCATTAACCTTAAAGGTAACCCTAACACTAACACTAACTCTAACTCTTAACCCAACACTAATCCTAAACCTAACCCTAGCCCTAAAACTAACCCTAATACTAAACCTAACCCTAATTCAAACACGAGCCCTATGTCTAACCTTAACCCTAACCCTAAAACTAACCCATTGATCAATGGGTTACAGAAGACATAAAGGAAGAAATCAAAAAATTCTTAGAGATAAATGAAAATACAGACACAACATACCGGAATCTATGGGACACAATGAAAGCAGTTTTAAGAGGGAAATTCATCGCTTGGAGGTCATTCCTGAAAAAAAGGAAAAACCAACAAATAAATGAGCTCACACTTCATCTCAAAGCCCTAGAAAAGGAAGAGCAAAACAACAGCAAATGTAGCAGAAGGCAAGAAATAATTAAAATCAGAGCGGAAATCAACGAAATTGAAACAAAAGAAAATATTGAAAAAATTAACAAAACTAAAAGTTGGTTCTTTGAAAAAATAAATAAGATCAACAGACCCTTAGCCATGTTAACGAAGATAAGAGGAGAGAGAACTCAAATCACTAACATACGGGATGAAAAAGGCAATATCACAACAGACACTACAGAAATACAGAAGATAATTAGAAATTATTTTGAAAACCTATATTCCAATAAAATGGAAGATAGTGAAGACATCGATAAATTCCTTAAGTCATATGATTTGCCCAGACTGAGTCAGGAGGATACTCACAACTTAAACAGACCAATAACAATAGATGAAATAGAAGAAGCAATCAAAAGACTTCCAACCAAGAAAAGCCCATGACTGGATGGGTATACAGCGGAGTTTTACAAAACCTTTAAGGAAGAATTAACACAATACTTTTCAAGTTATTTCAGGAAATAGAAAAAGAAGGAGCTCTGCCAAATTGATTCTATGAGGCCAACATCACCCTGATTCCAAAACCAGACAAAGACACCTCAAAGAAAGAAAACTACAGACCAATATCTCTGATGAACCTAGATGCAAAAATCCTCAATAAAATTCTGGCGAATCGGATACAAAGGCACATCAAAAAAATTGTGCACCATGATCAAGTAGGATTCATCCCTGGGATGCAAGGATGGTTCAATATACGGAAATCAATAAATATTATTCACCACATCAATAGACTTAAAAATAAGAACCATATGATCATCTCAATAGATGCAGAAAAAGCAATCGACAAAGTACAGCATCCCTTTATGTTCAAAACATTAGAAAAACTAGGGATAACAGGAACTTACGTCAACATTGTAAAAGCTATCTATGCTAAGCCTCAGGCTAGCATCATTTTCAATGGAGAAAAATTGAAGGCATTCCCCCTAAAATCTGGAACAAGACAGGGATGCCCTCTATCACCACTTCTATTCAATATAGTGCTCGAAACACTGGCCAGAGCAATTAGACAGATGAAAGAAATTAAAGGCATAAAAATAGGAAAAGAAGAACTTAAATTATCACTATTTGCAGATGACATGATTCTATACCTAGAAGACCCAAAAGGGTCTACAAAAAAACTACTAGAACTAATAAATGAATTCAGCAAAGTGGCAGGATATAAAATCAACACGCATAAATCAAAGGCATTTCTGTATATCAGCGACAAAACTTCTGAAACGGAAATGAGGAAAAACACTCCATTCACAATATCCTCAAAAAAATAAAATACTTGGGAATCAACCTAACAAAAGAGGTGAAAGATTTATATAATGAAAACTACAAAACCCTAAAAAGAGAAGTAGAAGAAGATCTTAGAAGATGGAAAAATATACCCTGTTCATGGATAGGCAGAACTAACATCATCAAAATGGCGATATTACCAAAAGTTCTCTATAGGTTTAATGCAATGCCAATCAAAATCCCAACGGCATTTCTTGTAGAAATGGATAAAGCAATCATGAAATTCATATGGAAAAATAAAAGACCCAGAATAGCAAAAGCAATTCTAAGAAGGAAGTGCGAATCAGGCGGTATAGCGATACCAGACTTAAAACTATATTACAGAGCAATAGTAAGAAAAACAGCATGGTACTGGTACCAAAACAGGAGGGTGGACCAATGGTACAGAATAGAGGACATAGAGACTAATCCTCAAAGCTACAACTATCTTATATTTGATAAAGGAGCTAAAAGCATGCAATGGAGGGAGGATAGCATCTTCAAAAAATGGTGCTGGGAAAACTGGAAATCCATATGCAACAAAATGAAACTGAATCCCCTCCTCTCGCCATGCACAAAAGTTAACTCAAAGTGGATCAAGGAGCTAGATATCAAATCAGAGACTCTGCGTCTGATAGAAGAAAAAGTTGGCTCCGATCTACATATTGTAGGGTCGGGCTCCAAATTCCTTAATAGGACACCCATAGCACAAAAGTTGATAACAAAAATCAACAAATGGGACTTACTTAAACTGAAAAGTTTTCTCTCAGCAAGAGAAACAATAAAAGAGGTAAATAGGGAGCCTACATCATGGGAACAAATTTTTACTCCTCACACTTCAGATAGAGCCCTAATATCCAGAGTATACAAAGAACTCAAAAAATTAAACAATAAGAAAACAAATAACCCAATCAACAAATGGGCCAAAGACCTGAACAGACACTTCTCAGAGGAGGACATACAATCAATCAACAAGTACATGAAAGAATGCTCACCATCTCTAGCAGTCAGAGAAATGCAAATCAAAACCACCCTAAGATACCATCTCACTCCAGTAAGATTGGCAGCCATTATGAAGTCAAACAACAACAAATGCTGGAGAGGATGTGGGGAAAAGGGCACTCTTGTACATTGCTGGTGGGACTGCAAACTGGTGCGGCCAATCTGGAAAGCAGTATGGAGATTCCTGGGAAAGCTGGGAATGGAACCACCATTTGACCCAGCTATTGCCCTTCTTGGACTTTTCCCTGAAGACCTTAAAAGAGTGTACTACATGGATACTGCTACATCGATGTTCATAGCAGCACAATTCACAATTGCTAGACTGTGGAACCAACCCAGATGCCCTTCAATAGATGAATGGATAAAAAAATGTGGCATTTATACACCATGGAGTATTACGCAGCACTAAAAAATGACAAAATCATAGAATTTGCAGGGAAATGGATGGCACTAGAGCAGATTATGCTTAGTGAAGCTAGCCAATCCCTAAAAAACAAATACCAAATGTCTTCTTTGATATAATGAGAGCAACTAATAACAGAGCAGGGAGGAAGAGCAGGAAGAAAAGATTAACATTAAACAGATTCATGAGGTGGGATGGAAAGGGAGAGAAAAGGGAAATTGCATGGTAATGGAGGGAGACCCTCATTGTTATACAAAATTACATATAAGAGGTTGTGAGGGGAATGGGAAAATAAACAAGGAGAGATATGAATTACACTGGATGGGGTAGAGAGAGAAGATGGGAGGGGAGGGAGGGGGGATGGTAGAGGATAGGAAAGGTAGTAGAATACAACAGTTACTAATAGGGCATTATGTAAAAATGTGGATGTGTAACCAATGTGACTCTGCAAGCTGTATTTGGGGTAAAATTGGGAGTTCATAACCAACTTGAATCTAATGTATGAAATATGATATGTCAAGAGCTTTATAATGTTTTGAAAAACCAATAAAAAAATTAAAAAAAAATCATAAGAGTAAACATAAGTAAACATAAGTGATCATAAGATCACTTATAAGATCATAAGATCACATAAGATCACAAGTAAACACAAGTGATCATAAGAGTAAACAGTAACTAAGCAGTCAAACAGAAGAAGAAGTAACATGAGCAGCATAAAAAAGCAAGGAAGAAAAGGAGTACAAACAATGAAGGACAGCCTAAATATTCAGGAGGACCTAGAGTCAGCAGAAAAATGGTCATATAAAGAACTCAAGGAATACCTTAGACAGATGGAATGGAACCTCAAAGAAGATACGAGACAGCAAATCCAAACAGTGAAAGAACACTTTGAAAATGAATTACATAGACAGATAAAAGAAGAAGTTAAGCATCTTTATCAGGAGATTGAGATTATTAAAAAAAAAAAACAAACAATAATTCTATAAATGAAGGAAACGATAAACCAAATTAAAAACTCAATTGAGAGTATCACTAACAGAGTGGAGCAAGTAGAAGCCAGAACATCAGATAATGAAGACAAAATATATCATCTTGAAAAGAGCCTAGCCAACTCAGAAAGGCTGGTTAAAAACCACGAGAAAAACATCCAAGAGATATGGGATAACATAAAGAAACCAAACCTATGAGTCATCGGGATAGAAGAAGGTACAGAGATTCAAACCAAGGGAATGAGTAACCTGCTGAAAGAAATAATTACAGAAAACTTTCCAGAAATAAAAAAGGAAACGGATATACAAATTGTAGATGCATACAGGACACCGAGCACACAAAATCACAGTAGACCAACGCCAAGACACATTGTTATGAAGATATCCAATATACAGAACAAAGAGAAAATACTAAAAGCTACAAGAGAAAGGAGGCAGATTACATTCAGGGGTAAACCAATAAGGTTAACAATGGATTTTTCATCAAAGACGCTGAAAACGAGAAGATCCTGGAACAATAACTCTAAATCTAACTCTAAACCTTACTGCAATCCTAGCACTAAACCTATCCCTAATTCTAAATTTAAATATGACCCTAATCCTATTCGTAACCCTAACACTAACCCTAACCCGAACCCTAACAAAACCCTACCAATAAACTTGACCCTAAACAAACCCTAAAACTTTTTCTAACACTAAACCTAACTCTAAACTTAACCCTAACTCTAACCCTAACCCTCACACTAACATAAATACTAACACTAAATCTAACCCTAAACCTAATTCTTAAACTAACCCTAACCATAACCATAACCCTAACACTAAATCTTAACCTATCCCTAAACCTAACACTATAATTAAACCTAAACATAACCCTAACACAAACACTAGCACAAACACAACTCTAACCCTAAACCTAACATTTATAATCACCATAACCCTAACACATACACTAACACTAACCATAATACTAACCTTTGCACTAACACTAACCCTAAATATAATGCTAACTATTATCTTAACCCTAACACTAACTCTAAACTTAACCCAAACCTAAACCTTAACACTAAACCTAAACCTAACCCTAACCCTATCCCTAATCCTAACACTAACCCTAACACAAAATTGAACACTAATATTAACCCTAACCCTATCCTAATCTTAACTGTAATCCTAAACCTAACAATAACACTAACCCTAAACCTAAATCAAACCCTAAACCTAAACCAAACAATAACCCTAACACTAACACAAAACCTAACTCTAACCATTACCCTAAACCTAATCATAACCCTCAACCTAACCCTATCACTAATCTTAACCCTAACCATTACACTAATAATTACACTAACCCTATACCTAACCCTAAGCCTAACACTAACTCTGAAGCTATCCACTACCCTAACACTATAATAAACCCTAACCCTAACACAAACACAAACACTGATTGTAAATCTAAACCTAACCCTATCATCACCCTAACTCTAATCCTAATCCTAACACTCATTGTAACCCTAACACTAACTTCAACAGTTATTCTAACCCTAAAACTAACACTGACCCTAATCCTAACCATTAACTGAACCCTAAAACTAACTTTAAACTTAACCCTAACCCTAAACATGAAACTAATTTTAACCCTAACACTAAAACCAACTCTAAATCTAAACCTAACCCTAACACTAACACTAACCCTAACCCTAACAGTAACATTAACCATAACACTAACCCTAATCTTAACCCTAACCCTAACAATAAACCTAAACCCAAACCTAATCCTATCATCACTAATTCTAAACCTAGTCATAACCCCAAAATAAGAATAACCCTAACCCTAAACATAACCCTAAACCTAACACTAACCCTAAGCATAACCATAACCCTAACAATAACAATAACATTAACTCTAACTATAAACCTAATCATAATCCTAACACTAAACCTAACCCTAAT
This sequence comes from Marmota monax, assembly GCF_021218885.2. NCBI lineage: Eukaryota > Metazoa > Chordata > Mammalia > Rodentia > Sciuridae > Marmota > Marmota monax. The sequence continues at coordinate 9,575 of NW_026692800.1, read as the reverse complement.
TCTAAAAGTAAATACAACCGTAATCTTAACCATACACTAAAACTAATCCTTACCATAACCCTAACAAAAACCCTAACTCTAACCCTAAACCTAACTATCCCTAACCTAACACTAACCTAAAACTAAACCTAACACTCACTCTAAATCTAACTCTTACCCTAACACAAAGCCTATCCATAACCGTAACACTAACAGTAACCATAAACCTAACCCTAAAACTAAATAAACCCTAACCCTAAACCTAACACTAACTCTAAACCTATCCCTAAACCTAACAGTGTAATTATCCATAACCCTAGCCCTAACACAAACCTAACCCGAACACTAACACTAAAACTAACACTTACACTAAACCGAACCCTAACACAAACTGTAATTCTAACACTAACACTGACCTAATCCTAAACCTTACGTTAACCATAACAGTAACCCAAAACATAATATTATTCTAACCCTAAAACTAACCCTAACCCTAACCCTTAACTTAAACCTAACCATAAACCTAATCCTAACACTAACCCTAACTCTAACACAAAACTTAACTCTAACTTTAACCATAACCCTATCCTAATCCTAACTGTAACACTAACCCTAACAATAACCCTAATCCTAACTCTAACTCTAACCCTAACCTTTATATAATGAATATAACAGTTACTAATAGGGCATAATGTAAAAATGTGGATGTGTAACCGATGTGATTCTGCAATCTGTATTTGGGGTAAAAATGGGAATTCATAACCCACTTGAATCTAATGTATGAAATATGATATGTCAAGAGCTTAGTAATGTTTTGAACAACCAATAAAAAAAATAAAGGATTCAAAAAAGGAAAAAAAAAGTAACTTTAACCCCAAACCTAATCATAGAACTAATCTTAACCCAAAACCTAACACTAATCTTTACCATAACACTAATCTTAACACTAACACTAATCATAAAACTAACTGTAAACCTAACCCAAACCCTAAACCTAACTCTAAACCTATCTTTAACCCTAACACTATAATAAACCTAAACCTAACCCTAACACAAACACAAACACTTAACCATACCCCTATCATTCACCCTAACCCTAACCCTTACCCTAACTCTTACCGTAGCCTTAACCCTAATACAAACACAAATTCTAACACTAACACTAACCCTAACCCTAAACTTAAACCTAAAGCGAACCTTGAACTTAACCCTAAACCTAAGCTTAAAACTAACCCTAAAACTCACACTAAACTTAACCCTAAGCCCAACCCTAAATCTAACACTAACCATAACCCTAACACTAACCTTAATTCAAACAATAACCCTAAATCTAACACGAACCATAATAAGTCTAAACCTAAACCTAACACTAAACCTAACACTAAACCTAACCTTAACTCTAACACTAACACCAACTGTAACATTAAACATAATCCTAAACCTAAACCTAACAATAAATTTAACCCCAATCCTAATCTTATCACTAATTCTAACCATAACCATAACCCTAACACTAATGCTAACTCTACCCCTATACCTATCATTAACATTAACTGTAACTCTAAACCTAATCATAATCCTAACTAAACCTATACCTATTTCTAATCCTAAATATAACCCTAATCATATTTTATAACCCTAAAACGAACCCTAAACTTAACACTTACACAAAACCTAACCTTAACCCTAACCCTAAATAAACCTAACCCTAACACTAACCCTAAACCCAACCCTAAACCTAACAATTACCCTAACACTAACCCTAACACTAACTCGTACAATAACACTAAGCCTAACCCACCCTAACACTAACACTAAACTGAAACCTAACTATAACCCTAACCATAAAACTAACCGTAACCCTAACACTAACCCTAACACTAACTCTAAACCTAACCCTAACTCTAACCCTAACACTAACTCTAGACTATTCCTAATCCTAACACTATAATTAACCCTAATTCTAACAGAAACCTAACCCTAACTATAACCCTAACACTAACACTCAGCTGAACCCGAAACCTAACACAAACTCTAATTCGAACACTCAACCTAACCCTAACCCTTACTTTAACCCTAACAGTAACCCTAAACATCACTCTAACCCTAACCCTAAAACTAACCCTAAGTCTAAACCTAACCCTAATTCTAACACTAACCCTCACACTAAACCTAATCCTAACACTAACCCTAACACTAACCCTAAAACAAAATTTAACACTAATATTGACCCTAACCCTAACCTAATCCTAATGCTAACCCTAAACCTAACAATACCTCTAAACCTAATTTTAACTCAAACTAAAATCCTAACCCTATTGCTAACCCTAAACCTAACCCTTAAACTAAAAATAAGCTTAACTCTAAATTTAACCCTATCACTAACCTTAACCCATAGCTTAACCCTAAACAAACACTAACCCTAAATGTAACTGTAACCATAACACTAACTCTAAATCTATCTCTAACCCTAACAGTATAATTAATCATATCCCTAACCATAAAAGAAACACTAACACTAAACCTAACCCTAACAGTCAACCTAATGCAAAGTTTAACCCTAACATGCACCCTAACCCTAAACTTAACATGAACACTAATTCTAAACCTACAACTAACCCTAATACTAATCCTAACCCTTACTTTAATTCTAACTTTAACTCTAAACTTAACCATAACCCTAACCCTAAAACTGACCCTAAACCTAACTCTAATCCTACCATTAACCCTAACTTTAAACATAATGCAAAATTTAACACTAACACTAACCCTAATCCTAACGTAATCCTAACCATATCCCTAATGCTAACACTAACCATAACACTAATCCTAACTCAAATTCTAAACCTAAACATAAAACTAACCTAACCCTAAGCCTAAACATAACCCTACCCCTACCCTAACATTAACCTAATCCTAACACTAAAACTAGACCTAAACCTAACCTTTACCCAAATCTTAAGCCTAACACTAATACTAAACCTAAGCCTAACACTAAACCGAATACTAAACTTAACACCAAACCTTACACTAAACCTAAAACTTAAACTAATCCGAACGCTAAACCTAATCCTAACCATAACCCTAACACTAACCCTATCACTAACCCTAACCATTCAACTAAGCTCGACCCTAACCATAACCCTAACCCTAACACTAACCCTAAACCCAATAATAAACTTAACACTAACACTAACCCTAACCCTAACAATAACAATAACATTAACTCTAACTCTAACCCTAACACAAACCCTAACTCAACCATAATCCTGACCCTAATCTATTCCTAACCCTCTCCTTTACCTAATGCTAATCCTAACCCTAGCACAAACACTAACCCTAACCAGAAATCAAACCCTAACACTAACCCTAATAACCATAACCCTAAACTTAAACCTAATCCTAACCCTAAACATAACACTAACTCTAACAGTAATCCTAACCCTAATCCTCATACTTACCCTTAACCTAACCCTAACCCTAACACGAAGCTTACCCCTAACACTAACCTTAAACCTAACCCTAACCCTAACCCTAACACTAACACTAACCCTAACCCTAAATGAAAACTTAAAAATAACCCTAACTCTAAACCTAATCCTCACCCTAAACCTAACACTAAACCTAATCCTAAACCTAACACTAAACCTAAAGTTAATTTTAACCCTAATCCAAAACCTAAAATGAACCTAATCTTAAAACTAACCCTAACCCTCAACCTAACCCTAACATGAACCCTAACCATACCCTAACCCTAACCTAAACCTAATCAAAACCCTAACCCTCACATAATCCTATCCAAACCCTAACCCGAACCCTAACACTAAACGTAATTGTAACCCTAACCATAAAACTATCTGTAATCCTAACACAAAACTTAACCCTAACACTAACCCTTACACAAACCCCAACCCTAATCCTATACATAACAACAAACCTAACCCAAATTGTAACGCTAACGTTTACCTAACCCGAACACTAACGCTTACCTAACCAAACCCAAATTTTAACAATAACACTAAACCTAACACTTACCCTAAACCTAACCCTAACACAAACCCTAAACCTAACCATACCATTAAGCCTAACCCTCACCCAAACCATTACCCCAACCCTAACACTAACCCTAACACTAACCCTATCCCTAACCCTAACAGAAACCATAACCCTAAGTCTAACCCTATCCTAACACTAACCTAACCCTAATTTTAATCCTACCCTAACCTTAACCCTAATCCTAACCCCAACAATAACTCTAAAACTAAACCTAACCCTCACAATAAACCTATCCCTAAACCTAACACTAACCATAACCCTAACACTAGCACTAATCCTAAACCTCATCAAAACCAGAAAACAAAGACTAATGCTAACCCTTACCCTAACCCTAATGCTAACACTATACTAACCCTAACACTAACCCTAACCCTAACAATAACAATAACACTACCCCTATCCCTATCCTATCCTAAACCTGTCCCTAACCCTAACCCTAATCATAACCGTAAATGTAAACTTACATGTATACCTCTCAGTAACCCTAACACAAAACCTAACCCTAAACCTAAAACAAACGCTAACCCTAACCCTAACACGAATCCTAACCCTAATCCTAACACTAACCCTAACCTTAACTTTACACTAACATTAATTCTAACCACAACCCTAACCCTAATCCAAAACCTTAACCTAACATTAACCATAAACCTAACCGTAACACAAAACCCAATCCTAACCATAACCCGAAAATTAACCTAACATAACACTAACCATAATCCTAAACCTAAATATATCACTACTTTTAATCCTAACCCTAACACTAACCCTACCCTAACCCTAACCCTAACCCTAATCCTATCCCTAACCTTATCATGAATTCAAATCCTTATTCTATTCTGAACAGTAACACTAAACATACACCTAACACGAATCTTAATCCTAACCTTAAAAGAAACCATAAAACTGACCCTAAACCTAACCCCAACACTAATCATATCATTAACCCTATCCTTAAAACTAAACATAACACTAACCCTAACCCTATCTGTAAGTCTAAAACAAATTGTAATCCTAAACCTAAAACTAAGTATAACACTAAATCTAACACTAACCCTAACCCAAAGGCTAACACTAATCCTAACACTAATAATAACCCTAACCCTAACCCTCACCATAAACCTAACCCTAAACGAAACACTAACCCTAACTCTAATCCTAACACTAACCCTAAACCTATCTATAACCCTAACCCAAATACTAATGCTAACCTTAACCCTAACCCTAACACTGACCCTAGCCTAACCCTAACACTAAATCTAAACCTAACACTAACCCTAATTTAACTCTAACATGAACCCTAACCATAAACCTAATCCTAAAGTAACCCTAACCCTTATCCTAACCTAAACCTAACACTAAACCTAACCCAAACCTTACACTAACTCTAACCGAAACCCTAACCTTGGTTTAGTGTTATGGTTAGGTTCAGGGTAAAGATTAGGGATCAAGCAAGGGTTATGGCTAGTGTGAGTGTTAAGTTAAAGTCAGGGCTAGGGTAGGTTTAAGGTTAGGTATAGGGATAGGGTTAGCATTAGGTTTAGGGTTATGGTTAGGGTGATGGATAGAGTTAGAGCTAGGGTTATGGTGACATTTAGGGTTTGGGCTCGGGTTATGTTTAGGGTAAGGTTTAGGGTTTGAGCTTGGGTTAGGTCTAGGGTGAAGATTATGGTTAGGGTTAGGGCTAGGTTTAAGTTTAGGGTTATGCTTAGGGTTAAGTTTAGGGCTACTATTAGGACTAGGTTTTGCATGAAGTTTAGGGCTAGTTTTAGGTTTATGGGTAATCTAAGAGCTAGGGTTATGGTTATGGCTAGTTTTAGGTTTAGTCTAGTGTGAGGGTTAGTTTTGTGGTTAGGGTAAGATTTAGAGTTAGGGTTTGTGTTAGGGTAAGGGTCACTGTTCATGTTAGGGTTAGTTTTAGGGTTACGGCCATAATTAGGACTAGGGTTATGTCTAGGTTGAGTTACTGCTTGGGTTAGGTTAAGGGTTATTGTTAGTTTTAGGGCTAGAGTTATGGCTATATTTAGGATTAGATTTAGGTCTAGGGCTAGTGTTACTGTAGATTTAGGTATAGGTTTACCAGTAGGGCTACTGTTAGTTTTTGGTTTAGGGGTAGGGTCAGGTTTAAACCAAGGTTTAATGTTAGGGTCAGAATAAAGTTCATGGTTAGGGTTAGAGTTGGGTTAAGTTTATAGCTAGAATGAGGGCTAGGGTTAGGACTGGTAATAGAGTCAGGGTTTGGGGTAGACTAAACATTAGTTTTAGGACTAGGGTAGCAATAGGGTGAAGGTTTGACTTAGTGTAAGGGATAAGGTTAGAGCTAGGGCTAAGACAAGATATAGGGAGAGGCTTAGGGCTAGGTTAGGGTTAGGATTAAGGCTAAGTTTAGGGCTAGAATTAGGGATAGGTTTTTAGTTAGGTTCAGGGCTAGCATTAGGGGTATGACTAATGTCAGGTGTATGCTTAGATTTAGGGATAGATTTAGGGTTATGATTATGGCTAGGTATAGTGTAAGGGTTAGGTTAAGTTTTAGGGTATGGTTTAGAGATAGGGATATTATCAGTGACTGACTCAGGGCTATGGTTTGCATTAGGTTAATGATTAAATTTAGGGCTCAAATTAGCTTTAGTTTTACGATTAGTGTTATGGATATGGTTAGGTTTAGGATTCAGGTTAGGTTTAGGTTAATAGATAGGTTTAGGGTTAGGAATAGGTTTAAGGTTATCCTAAGGTTATCATTAGGGTATGGTTAGGGTTAGGGTAATGGATAGGGTTACAACTAGGGTTAGATATAGGGTTACAGTTAGGATTAGGGGTAGGGTAAGGTTTAGGGTTAGGGCAAGATTTGAGGTTAGGGTTAGGTTTAGGGTAAGGGTTAGGACTAGGGTTAGGGTTATGGTTATGTTTAAAGATAGTGTTAAGTCTCTGATTAGTGCTTGTTTTGGGCTAAATGAGGGCTAGGATTAGGTCTAGGTTCTGTGTTAGGGTTAGGGCTAGTGTTAGGCTTAGGTTTAGGTTTAGGGATAGGGTTAGGTTTAGGGGAAGGGATAAAATTATAGATAGGTTTAGGGCTAGATAGAAAATTAATTACAGTTAGGGCTAGCGTTATGGTTTTGGTAATTAATAAGTCTAGGTTTAAGGCTAGGTTGATGGCTAGGGTTTGTTTTAGGGTTATGGCAAGAATTGGAGCTAGGGCTAGTGTCTGGTCTAGGGTTGTGGTTAGGGACAGATTTAGGGTTAGGTTTATTTCTAGGTCTAGTGTAAGAATTAGGTTTAGAGTAAGGGTCAGCTTTAGAGCCAAGTGTATTATTAGGGTTAGGGTCAAGTTTAGGGTTCAGTTTAGGTTAGGATTTAGGGTTAGGGCTTGAAATAGAATTAGGTTAAGGTTAAGGTAATGAGACTGTTAGGTTTAGGGTTTAGGTTAGGTTTAGGGTAATTGATACGGTTAGAGTTAGTGATAGGGTCAGGGTTAGGCCTAGGGTAAGCATTAGGTAAGGGTTATGATTACGGTAATGGATAGGGTTAGAGCTAGGTTTAGGGCTAGGTTTATGATTAGTATTAGGCCTAGAGTTAGGGTTAGGGTTAGGCTTAGGGTACGGTTTAGAGATTGAGTTAATGTTAGCTCACAGTAGGGTGAGGGTTAGGTTTAGGATTATGCCTATGTTAGAGTTAGAGTTTGAGTTAGGGTCTGGATACTGTTAGTGTTAGGGCTAGGGTATCATTAGTTTCAGGGTATTGGAAAGGGTTAAATGTCAGGTTAGGTTAGGGTTAGGATGAGGGTTAGTTTTAAGATAATGGTTAGGGTTTGAGCCACGGATAGGATAGGGTTAGGGTAATGGGTAGGTTTAGGGATTGCAATAGTTTTAGGGTTTGGCCTAAGGTTAGCATTAAGTGTATGGATAGGGCTAGTTTTATGATTAGTGTTAGGGTTATGGCCAGTGTTATGGTGAGGTTTAGGCTTAGCGTTGGGGTTAGATTTAGAGTTAGGTTTAGATCTAGGGTTAGGTCTAGGGTGAAGTTTAGGTATTGAGTTTAGTCCAGGGTTAAGGCTAGGTTTGGGTTATGATAAGTGATAGGTTTAGAACTATTAATAGAACTAAAGTGAGATTTAAAGTTAGCCTTAGGGCTACAGTTAGGGTTACAGTTAAGGTTAGGACTAAATTAGGGCTAGGATTAGGGCTAGGGTTAGTGATATGGTTAGGCCTAGGTTTAGGTCTAGGATTAGCATTATGATTAGGGTAGCATAAGGTATGATGTTACAGCTAGGTTTAGGGCTAAGGTGAGTGTTAAAATTAGGGTTATGGCTAGGGATAAGTTTAGGGTTAGGAATAAAGCCAGTGTTAGGCCTAGGATTAGGGCTACAGTTTGTGTTAGGGTTAGGGCTATCATTAGGACTAGGTTTAATATCAGTTTTAGGGTTATGGTTAGGGAAAGTTTTAGGGATATGTTTATGGCTAGGTATAGTGTAAAGGTTAGGATGAGGGTTAGGTTCAGCTTTAGAGGCAAGGGTATTATTAGGGTCAGGGTCATGGTTAGGGTTTGGTTTAGGTTAAGGTTGAGGGTTAGGGCTCAAATTAGCATTAGGGTTAAGGTTATAGTTATGGTAATGGATATGGTTATGTTTAGGATTCAGGTTATTTTTATTTTAATGTATTGGTTAGGGTTAGGGATAGTGCTAGAATTGGGCCAGGGGTTAGCATTAGGGTTAGGGTTAAGGTTAAGTTAATGCAAAGGATTAGAGCTAGGGTTAGGATTAGGATTATGGTTAATGTTAGGGCTAGGTTTACGATTATTTTTAAAGAGTACAAGGATTAAAGTTAGGGTTAAGTTTAGGGTAAGGGTTCAGTCTAACTTAGGGTTAGTGATAGGGTTAAAGGTATGGTTGGGTCTCAGAGTAGGGCTAGTTTTTGGTTTATGCTAGGGCTAGTTTTAGGGACATGGCTAATGTAAGAACTAGGTTTATGATGAGGGCTAGTTTTAGAGTTAACATTAGGGCTAAGTCAAGTTTTAGGATTAGATTTAGATTTAGGGTGATGTTATGAACTACGGTTAGTGTTAGGGTCAGAGTCAGGATCAGGGTTCATTTTAGGGTTAGGGATAGGACTCAAGTTAGGGATAGGCTTAGGGCTAGATGTTGGGTAAGGATTTGGTTTAGGTTAAGGGTTAGGGTTAGTGCTATGGTTCGGTCTTGTTTTAGGGCTAAGGCTAAAGTAAAGGGTAATTTTACAAATAGTGTTTGTGTTATTTCTAGTGATAGTGTAAGTTTAGGCTTAAGGGTAGATTTAGAGTTATATTTAATTCTAGTGTTAAGGCTATGGCTAGGGTTAGAGCTAAGGTTAGGATTAGTGTTTGGGTTATTGTCAGACATAGGTTTAGAACTAGGACTAGGGCTAGAGTGAGAGGTAGAGTTAGTCTTAGGGCTAAGGTTAGGGTTAGGTTTAGGGTTAGGTTTAGGGGAAGGGATGCCTGTTTGATTTCCACCTCTATTTCTTTTTACCCATATAGGTCAAAATGAAGTGAAACCTTAAAATAAAATGTGT